>NC_056729.1:1644446319-1644468819 GCF_019279795.1 Protopterus annectens | reverse complement strand
ACTGATTGTGGTCTCTGTGGGCTCTAAAGGGATATTGCACTTTATTGTGTGTGTACTTGTCATCCTCCCAGTGTGTACAATCCCCACTGTTGCTAGTGGTGTGGATTGAGGATTCTTGATTATTGGGCCAGTGTTGGGGCATCACAAGGCCAACTAGCCTAATATTGACCTATACCCATACTCAGTAAGAGTGACAACCCTGATAAGTTACTTTTACAGAAAAGTGAATGATTAGCATTCCTGAAAAGTCATATGTCTGTGATGTAAAGATAACCATTTTGCTATCTCTAGAAGTATTTTACAATAATAGTTAGAACATGTGTCTATCGTGTGTGTGTGTGTGTGTGTGTGTGTGTGTGTGTGTGTGTGTGCGCATGTGTGTATGTGTCTACACTCTGTGCATGTGTATGTGTGGGCACATACATGTAAGCACTCAAATATTTTAGGGTTTATTTCCTAACACTGAATGTATGCAGATCAAATATCTGCATTACAAGCCCTAAGACTGCATTTTCCTTAAATCACATCCTCCCCTTTTGGACATTAATATACAGCTGATTGATATACCATAATATGCTATTACAATATTGCCTGAAAACAATGCATGCCTTCTTTTATCTCCAAACTCAGATTCTTACAAAACAGACTATTGAGAGTTAAGGTAATAATTCTGCTAATGGTTAACTGTAAAATTCTTGAAAGTGGTACTGTATGTTAGTTGAGCTGCTGGTGTGATGCCTAGAAATAAATCCCATGTGTTAGATTAAAGTAGTGTCTTACAAAGAAACTGTCACTATTTAGAGAAATCATTTTAATCATTGGTCATTAAAGCTGCATGGTGTGTAGTATTAGACTGCTTCAGACTGCACTAACAGTGCGGGAGATCTCAGGGAAAGAACTTTTGTGGATACATGGTTGAAATGCACAGTCCTGATAGAAGGCAGCTCAGCTATGAATCAAATAGTAAAACTTAGCACAATTAGTCCATGATGCTGACTGCTACACCACTGTGAAGCCCCTCCTGTATTAAGTGGTGTTTGAGGTGCTGTTACCACAGTTCACACCATGACTAGTATAAGGGCATGATTACACCATGTCTAGTATAATGGCACAATTACTCCATGAGTAGTATAATGGCACAATTAAATCATGACTAGTATAATGGCATGATTACACCATGACTAGTATAATGGTGCAATTACACCATGACTTGTTTAATGGCACGATTACACCACGACTAGTAAAATGGCATGATTATACCATGACTAGTATAATGGCATGATTACACCATGACTAGTATAATGGCATGATTACACCATGACTAGTATAATGGCACGATTATACCATGACTAGTATAATGGCACAATTGCACCATAACTAGTGTAATGGCATGATTACACCATGCCTCTTATAATGGCACGATTACACCATGATGAGTATAATCGCACGATTACACCATGATTAGTGTAATGGTGTGATTACACCATGACTAGTGTAATGACATGATTACACCATGACTTGTATAATCGCACAATTACACCATGATTAGTGTAATGGTGTGATTACACTATGACTAGTTTAATGGCATGATTACACCATGCCTTGTATAATGCCACGATAACACCATGAATAGTATAATGGCATGATTGCTGTATAATGAGATGATTACACCATGATTAGTGTAATGGCGTGATTACACCATGACTAGTATAATTGCACAATTACATCATGATTAGTATAACGACAAAATTACACCATGACAAGTGTAATGGCACTGTAATATTTATATACGAACAATCCTGTTGAAACTTTGGGACTTTGTGTAGAACATCTGTACTTCAAGCCACAGTGCTGTGAGGTTAAAAGACTGTCCTAAGGTTTTTTTTTTAATTTTTATTTTAACAGTGAAGTTTTCCAGAAGAAATCTAACTTTGTTTTTGTTTACTGACTACTTACTGCAAAGAAATAAAGATGTTTTTAATATAAAATGTATTTCTTCAAATTTACCACAAATATGTTAATAGCAGTAAGTTGAAACTGATAAAAATGGTTTAGCTCTGTGCTGTGTAGCTCTTTTTCTTTTCTTTTTTTCTAAATCATTTTTATTTCGTAAACCAAAAGAAAAAGGAGTGGTCACTGAAACATAGCAGAAACAACTAAACTTTATTGCAAAATAATTAACAATGGTGAGTGCTTTAACGATAACATATATCTCTTCTTCAGACCAGAAAAATAAGCATCCATACTTTACATAGTTATAAAAAAATAACACCCGATCAAACAGGACTATTAGATCAAACATCCAATCAGGGTGAGATTCGGCATCATGGTTAAGGTGTTTACCTTACAGACACAAGGTGCAGGGTTTGATTCTCACATGGGGTAATTGGCTAGGCTTTAAATGACCTGCAAGGATAGTTAGCCTAGTAGTAATCTATAGTAATGTGTATAGCATGTTGTTTAAATGCGTACTGCTGTAGTATCATAATGTAGTTAGGTAGGGGTTTGAATCCTGCACTTGCCAGGTGTGTGTGTCTCCCTGGGGAGGAGCGACCTTTTATCCATGTTAGGCAGAGCCCCTCACTGACCCTCTTCAAGAGAAATCTTGATGAGTGGATGGGAGATTGTAAGTTTACCCCTGGGATCTCTTCTGTGTCCCTGCTTGACAGCAGTACAGTAAACTAACCTTAAAAGGGCTACCGTCTGTGATCTACTATACAGAGGCACAGTCAACTAATCTAAAAGGGTGGTGAAAGCCAAACACACTCTGGCTAGGCTTATAAATGCCCTAGGGCAGATAGCCTAGTATCAACCTATGAACCTATGAACCATCGAATCATTATACAACTAATCAAGCCAAGTGTAGTAATTCAGACATCCAATCATTATGCATGAGCTACGATTCAAGCACAACAAAACATAATTCAAGGCAGCATGTACAAAACACGTAAAAAATGTATAGAAGCAGTAATGCTTAAAAAACATGAAAAGTACTTAAAATGGTTAAAAATAAACTGAGGGTTCAAAAATGAATTGCAGAAATACCCTAAACAACATTGTCAAGGCCTACAGAGTTTATGAGCTTTCAGGGCCAGTTTTCAAGATAGATGCCCATTTAAACCTAATCTCCTATCTGCTTTCACCTTGACAATCCTATTTTGGGCCTTTCTCCCACTTTTATTAATGACTTTGTCCAGATTCTCACTAAGAGGTTGAGAGGTTTGGCAAGGGTTAATATTGATTGTGGCACATTTCCATGTGAGAAGTGCAATTTTTGTATATACATAGATAGCAATGGTAGGTTTTTACACTCTGACCTGGGTATTGAGTTTAGTTTTAAGGTCCATGCTACTTGTGATATGAGAGGTATAGTCTATTTGTCCTATTGTGTATTATGTGCTTCGTTTTATGCAGGGAAAACTAATAGGAGTTTAAAGGAATGAGTCAGGGAGAATTTATATTCTATAAGGATGGGTAATGTGAATAATGCCTTGGTGAGGCATGTAACTGAATGGGGAACTCAGCATAGTTTTAAGTTTTTGGTTATTGACCATATCTTTGCTGGTCCACATTTGGGGGACATCAGCAAAAAGGTGGAATATTTAGAACTATGTTAGATTGTCAAGATGAAAGCAGATTAGGGATCAGGTTTAAATGGATATCTGTCTTTGAAACCAGCCCTGAAAGCTTGTAGAATCTGTAGGTCCTGCCAATAGTGTTTAGGGCACTTTTGCTATTCATTTGAACCCTCTGGCTTATTTTTAAGCATTTGTAAGCATTTTTTTATTTTTTTAAGTATTATCTCTTCTATACATTTTTTACTTGTATCATACATGCTGCCTTGAATTATGTTTTATTGTGCTTGAGCTGTAGCTCATGTATCATGATTGGATGTTTGACTTAATGCACTTGGTTTGATTGGTTGTATGATGATTGGATGTTTGATCTAATAGGCCTGTTTGACTGGTTGTCATTTTTTATAAATAAGTAAAGTTGTTGTTCTTCTTTCGGCTTTTCCCGGTTAGGGGTCACCACAACGGAATTCCAGTCTGCTAATGATTGGCAGTAGATTTATTTACGGGTGCCGAGGTGCCAGCTCAATGCCCAGCCTTCAATGAAGGCACGCCCATTCTACGCATGTCTTTCGAATGCCACTCGACCGCGGGGAGGACATGCAGACTCCACACAGAAGGCGCTCCGGACGAGAATCGAATGGGAGAACCTCTTGCTGTGAGGCAACAGCGCTACCGCTGCACCATAAATAAGTAAAGTATGAATGCTTATTTTTCTGGTCTGAAGAAGCAATATATGTTATTGCGAAAGCACTTACCATTTTTAATATACATATCCATGCAATCCATTACAGATATAAAAATGAAAATTTGCACCAAGACTGGTGTACCCCCACCACAATTATTGTACAAGTACCTTGAAATCTGACATAGAAGTAAAATTGTCTTGATGTCATATAGTGTATATTATATTTTTATCTCAACTAACACTAATTACATTAGCATTCAGTTTTTATCAATAGAATATCCAAACATAAAGCTGCAACATTATATATAAACCCATATTCTTTATTCTGCAGACTGTAAACATAATAAAAATCATGAAAATCTTACCACAGAAGAATATGCAAATCAAAAATAAGTATAAAATATTATCAAAACTTTGGAATAGCTTTCTCAAAATGTTTCACATCAGTGTAATCTTCATCCTAAAAATAATCAATTAACCTCCATCATCCAGCTGACAACCAGCTACTATGCCTAAGCTATTTGCTTTAGAAAACTCCATTGCAAAGTTATTTCATAATTATTCTCATAAATATGCCCAGACAGCTCTAATAGTAGTAGGAGCACCGTGAGTAATAAACAAAGAATTTACAGTCATACTTATGAACTCTGTATGAATTACAGAAATAATCAATTCTGGGTACATTGCAGGTGTTGGGAGAACACTGCTGGCTAATATTCAAAACAGAAAAATATTAATTTCATGAGCTGTTATCATACTCTGACTTAGGAATGGAATCCCTTCCTATCATGGTATTAGAAACCCAAAACATTTGGGGGAAATACATGATGAAATAGCATACAGTACAACATCCAAAAATCAGGCTGCCAGATCGCCCATAACAAACACAGTTCTAAAATAATATACAATTTTTTAGATCTGATTTAGAAACTAAGATACCACAGTCCAGTATTAGAAAAAAACTCTGTGTAGTTATTTAGTTATAGCTCTTGTTTACTGGGAAAGTCCAACTGAGCAAAAGCCCCATTTTCATTGGAGAACCAGGGAGAAATGTTCCATTTTACACAAAGAATAGAAGGTATTTATCCAAAGTTCACATAATAAATGTACATTCATAATGATATGACAGTTAATCAAAAAAATAATAAATGAACATACATAAACTAGTAAATGTACATACGTAAAACAGGAAATGACATCCATAGAACTGCAATGATATGACAGTTAATGACAGATAAATGAAGAATGCAGTAAAATATTAGCTAATATCAAGTTTATAAGACTCTAGTTACTTTCAAATGGAATCATCTGAAAATAGATTGAATAGGCCACAGTCAAGTAATTATAGAGTGAAGATGGTTACAAATTATGAAAAGTTTTACCACATTAAAGCTTCCGCACCTCATATTTAAAGTAGGCAGTCAGAAGTGAACTAGAATATCAGTAACTTGCTGCATAATATAACTGATCTATAGACATACATATAGAAATATTACTTAATTCCTGTACTATTAACTTTATTCACATTCTCTCATAATTATCCTGTATACACTCTTTATTTTATTACTTTGTTTATGTTAGATTTTGTTAACACAGTAGGGAGACTAATCCTGGGAATCGGGATCCTTTTTAACCATAACCAAGTTAACAGTTGTTGCAGGCAAGCTGTCCAAACAAGTTAGCAAATGGTTATCATATTGCAGTTTTCAAGGCACATTACAACGTGTTAACTGGTTACAAGATTAGAAATTCACACACACACACACACACACACACACACACACACACACTGTCTCTCACACACACACACACACACACACACACACACACACACACACACACACACACACACACACACACACACACACACAAATACACACACACACGCACACACATGCCAAATAAAATTTTCAACACTCTTAAAGTTAAACTTGAACAAAAGCCATCTAATGGAAAGTCCTAGCAATTATAAATAGCATAATCAATTTACCATAGCAATTATGGAAACAGTCAAGCAATCAAGAACATTTTGCAAAAACTATTATGGACTTAAATTTGTATGTACTGAAAAATAATCTTTTACATGGAATGGCTGCAAAAATACAATCAGTCCCTGAAGCACTTTGAGCTCTTTCAGCTATACAGCTTTTTGTGCTGGTAACCATTAACTGGGAAAACTACTCATGTACCATTTTTTTTGCTCAACGTTTTCTGGAATTCATAAATTCCAATGCCTTGGATCAACTTACCCACACCTCCACCAGGGGAAGCAATATCCTAGACCTGGTCATTACCAACATGGGAAACCAGTGTTCCACACCAGAGGTCAATTCCTCGTTGGTCAGATCCGACCACAAGCTAATTACTCTAGACATCCACATCCCGTCCCCACCCCCATTAGGGAAACCACCATAAAAGATTTCTCCAAAGCCAACTTCATGCTTCTTAAGACAGAAGTAGCAAACTTCACGACACCCATGCAAACAAACAATAGAGGTACGACTGCTGAATCCTACAAAAATGCACTTTATAAGCACTTACACGAGTGCATGGATCATGCTATCCCAAACAGAACCAAGATGCAATCCTCCAAAAAAAGAAAGCCAATCTGGTGGCACCCTGCCATAAACAAACTCTACAGCAGAAGAAAGAAACTGCTGTGAAAAAGAGTAAAATCCCATGATTGGAGGAACTCCCTGGTCAGCCTCAGTAAGAAGCTGAGATCCCTCATAAAATCCTCCAAAGCTAGTTACGAAAACAAAATCACCACTATTTCTAAAGACAACCACAAAGCATTCTATAGCTATGTCAAGAATCTCAATGGCAACATTCAGATCTGCTCTGAGTTACAGCACAATGGCACTAAATATACAGAACCAACTGATATTGCCAACATCCTGGCAGATAGGTTCAGTGCTAACTTTACCCCCCTCTCACTCACTATAGGGCCCATCTCTATACCGGAAGAATGCAAAGTTCCTGTAATCATGGCTGCACAGGTAAAAAACATACTCTCCAAAGCCAAGAACACAGCATCCATGGGACATGACAACATCCCAGGCTGCATTCTACATGAACTACAGAACGAACTGGCACTCCACCTAAGTACAGTTTTCAATCATCAGGCATCACCTCAGGCTTTGTGCCCACTGAATGGTGCACAGTGACAGTTATCCCACTCCACAAAGGGGGACCCACCACAGACCCTGGGAACTACTGCCCCATTATCCTGACGAGCCTGGTCTGCAAGGCCATGGAACGTATCATCATGGAACTTATAAAGAAAGACACTGGCAATCTCCAAACTTTGGACCGCATGCAGTTCAGGTTTGTAAAAGGAAGATCATGTCTCCTAAACCTGATAGACTTCTTTGAAGCAGTCACCAAAGCCGTAGATGAGGATAAGGTGGTTCACACAGCCTATCTAGATCTCGCCAAAGCTTTCAACATCATACCCCTCTCTGGAATTATAGATAAACTCACAAAACTAGGTATAAATCTCTATGTCACAAGATAGGTTACCAACTGGCTCACTGACAGAACCCACACTGTGAAAGTAGCAGAGTCCAAATCTGACTTCAGACCAGTGACAAGTGGAGTACCACAAGGTTCAGTCCTGGGTCCTCTCCTGTTTGGTATCTACTTCTCTGAAGTACAGGCTAACACAGAAGGTCTTTGGTTAATGAAGTTCACAGATGACTGCAAACTAGGAGCCATAATCAAAACTCCTAACAATGTGGACATACTACAAAAGGGCCTCACTGAGACCGATGCCTGATGTCAAAGCCATGGCCTCAAGCTCATTGCCAAAACGTGCATCGTCATCTCTTTTGATAAAAACTCTGTACCCATGAAATACCACAAAGGTGGTAGTCTACTTAACACTGAAAGTGTGATAAGAGACCTTGGGACACAGGTGGACAGTAGTCTCTCCTTTGATAATCACATCACGACAGTAGTCAGGAAATCCTTTTCCGTGGCATACCTCATCACAAAAGGTTTCTCATCCAGGAAAAAAGAGGTAATTGTTCCCCCTCTACACATCATTCATTAGACTCATTATAGAGTACAATGCCCCTTTTAGTATGTACCTCACAAGACATGTACAACAACTGGTAAGGATGCAGAAATACCTCACAAAGATGATTACCGGCCTCAAACAGATGCCCTGTGTAGACCTTCTCAAAAAACTCCAGCTTTATTCCATCGCATATCGCCTACTCAGAGGCGATCTCTGCCTAACATACAAAGCTATGTCAAACCCAGAGCTGTTGGACATGCTCCAGTTAAAGAAATCCCAATCACTCCTAGCTACATGCTCTAGGGACCTAAACCTTGTCACCACAATAAACAGAACATGCTGGAGGTATAGATTCCTGTCCCAGAGACTTCCCCATACTCTGGAACAAACTATCTATCTATATCAAACAAAGCTTTTCATTAGCACTCTTCAAGAAAAATCTTGATGATTGGATGGGAAATAGGAAATTCACCCCAGGGATCACTTCTGTGGCTCTGCTTGACAGGGGCACAGGAAAATAATTTTCTTGGGTGGCGAAAGAAAGGGTACCTTTTTGGCTAGGCTTATATAGGTCCTAGGGCCATTAGCCTAGTACCTACCTATGAACCTATGAACAGCATTTTGTCTTAGTTAAAAAAAGTTTTCATTTAAACTCAAGTTTTGCCTTTTTGGTGCATTTTTTTTTTTGTATGACAGTGCTGAGAAGAATGCTAGCTCATTTAAGAACAGGTAAATGCCCAACATCATTTATAATAATACAACACTACTCAAAGAAATTAAAAAAGGATAGACTTGTAGATTTAAAAGATGTTTAGAAAATTCTGGAATTTCTACCAGGTATTTCTACCATGATGAAGGATACTAAGGATTATGGCCTACTCTTGTCAAGTCAAAGTCAAAGTCAAGTCAAAGAAAACTTTATTGTCATTCAGAACTACACAACAGTGTAGCTGAACAAAGTTACAATGCTTCATTCTCAATGCAGAAAACAGTTGCACATATAGATAGAGAAAAATAATAAAATATCACAGTAGAAATTTAATAAGTAGCAATTTGTAAGTAAAGTAGGACAGCAGTGACCCCCACCCATCCCAGAACAGGAGACAAGGAAGACAAGGAACAATATGAAGGTACTATTGTCAAAGTAAAATTGAAACAATAGCAGCATATCTATGATTAGACTGAATTACTGCACAGTTTGTATATTGCATTTTGCAGTCCTTCAGTGTGTAGGTGAGCAACCTTAGTATTGCACTTAGTTATTGCACATCCATAAAATAAGCCCCTTGACATGCTATTTATGCAACAGACGTCATGGTTCATTTTTCCAAAGAGTTCAACAGTCTAACGGAGAGCAGAAAGAAACTGTTTTTTAGTCTGGTTGTCTTAAAATGCAGTCTTCTGTATCTCCTGCCAGAGGATAGGCGAGTGTACAGACCATTGGCAGGATGTGTTGGATCGCTGGAAATCTTTTTGGCCCTGTCTATGCACTGGCATTTATGTAGATCTTCCAGAGGAGTAAGGGAGGTGCCAATGATTCTTTCTGCTGACCTTACAACTCTCTTGAGAGCCTTCCGATCCTGATTATTACAGCTCCCATACTGTACTGCATTGCTGTTGGTCAGAACACTTTCAATGGTGCCCCTACAAAAGGTCTGAAATATGGAGCTTGGTAATTTTGCCTTCCTAAGTTTCCTTAGAAAGTGCAAGCGTTGCTGAGCTTTTTTGACTGTGCTGGATACATGGACTGACCAGGATAAGTTCTCCATGAGATGAAGACCCAAGAACTTTGTACTCTTGGCCCTTTCCGCTGTCATCCCTTTCATCATTAGAGGTTTGTGTGGTACTTGAGATCCTCTGAAATCAACAATCAACCCCTTTGTCTTGACATAAGGCAATGTTTCTCTGTGGCATTCTTAGGGTTTGCCAGTATTAATTTTGTAATTCTGTCATATAGGCTAAAACCAAATGCTGAGCTACTGATAATATATGTGGGAGAGGTTTTTGACCTCATGGGACAGACATCAACAAAGTGGCAGCAGTGCCCAGTTTTTGAGGTCAACCCAAGAGCATGCATTCTTTTTATTAATACTAATGATTTATTAATACTAAATAAGAAACTTTCACTTCTCTGACTAATCTCTGCACACTACTGACCCCCAGAAGTTCTGTTCAACCATAAAATCTCTTCTCAACCTTGTCTCACCCACAACTCCCAACCCTTTTCCCAATCAGTCACCCTCAGACACCACCATCCATTTAAGTCACTGCTTCATTGATACCATTTCCCATCAAGTACCCAACACCTCTAATAACCCCAACCCTACCTCTAATTCCACTTCCAGTTCTGTCACTTCAATTACCACACCCACACCTTTTTCATATTCCAAATCTGACTCCACTAACCTCACTGACCCCTTCATGCTCAAACCTGTCTCTGTTAGTTATATTAAAACTCTCCTCAGTAAACTCAAACCTTGTTCTCCAGCCCCTGATAACCTACTTCCCCAATTCCTTAAACTTACTGCTAACTCTTGCCCTTCCTGTCACCATTCTAATCAACCACTCAGTCCAGGAATCCACTGTCTCCTCTATTTGGAAGCAATACTACACTATTCCACTACATAAAGGAGGTAACTCCACAGAACGATCTAACTTCCGTCCCATTGCTATTCTTTCTCCCCTCTCCAAAATTCTCGAAAAGTGGATCCATTCTCAACTACTTTCCCACCTTACTCAAAACAATCTTTTAACCACCGCCCAGCATGGTTTCAGACCCAAACACAGTACTAACACTGCACTCTTATCCTTCTCATATACAGTAGCTGAGGCCAGAGACAATAACAAACTCGTTTCCTGCCTCTTCTTAGATCTCTCAAAGGCTTTTGATACTGTCTCTCACAACCTTCTACTTCATAAACTTTCTCAGCTGAACATTTCCATCCCCACTCTTAATTGGTTCTCAGGTTACCTGTCCAATTGCCTTCACACAGTTAAATGGCAAAATTCTATCTCACCCTTTCTGGCAGTTCAGACCGGTGTTCCTCAAGGCTCAGTTCTCGGTCCCCTCCTTTTCAGTATCTTCACCAATGACCTGCACACTGCCAGTAACCTCTCTTCTAACATTCTGTACGCAGATGATTCAACTCTGATCTCCATTTCTGACTCTATCAACAACCTCCACCATTCCACCCAAACTTCATTTCATTTTGTTGAGAAGTGGCTCACCAACAATCAACTCATCCTGAACCCCTCTAAAACTAAGCTCTTATTATTCCTGCCTAAAACTCTAGCCCACCACAAACCCAGCTTTCTCATATCCTCTCTAAATGGCACCATCATAAGACCAGTCTCACACAATAAACTCCTGGATGTCATCATAGAACTAGACCTCCACATACTTCATTCCATAAAGAAAACACACCAAAAACTGGGCCTGCTATACAAAAATAGCAAATTGCTGACCCCCAACTCAAAACTACTGCTAGCCCACTCCTGTCTCCTCCCTGCCCTCCTCTATGGCTCCCCTCTATTTTCCAATCTACAAAATAACCTGCTGGCAAAGCTTGATCAAATCTACAACAAATTTGCTAGATTTGTCACCAGCAGCTCCTATAAATCACATCACTGCACTGCACTCACAAAACTACATTGGCTCGAACTCCCACACCTTCTGGCTAAAAGTCAGCTGATCCAAGCTTTTAGAATTCTTCTGTCCATCTCTGTCCAACCTGATCTCCTGGTACACCCCTCCCCATTCCCTGTGCAGCTCCGATAAACACTTACTGCAAGTCTATATACCCAACACGAGCATCGGTAAAATACTCTACAAACACTCCATCTCCCTTATCTGGAACAATCTTCCACTCCAAATCAGAAGCCATACCTCCCTTCCTAACTTCAAACATGACCTGATACTGTATCTCCATAACAACCCTTTATGTACCTGTAACCACCCTACTTAACCCCTCCCTCTCCCTATACCCACTTCACCACTAACTCTGATCTATAAGGCCTTTCCACTTTCTATAACTTACTATATCTATATGCTCTCCCTTCTGCACCCTCCCTTCTCTACTACTTTCTTCTTCTGTACCATTTCTTCCTCTGATCTGAGGCCCCTTGTACATATAGTTTTCTCTACTTTTTTACTCCTGCACTAGGTACATCCTCAGATCTGATGCCCCCTGCACATACACAATTCTCCTTCTAGCCACTAATCTAATAATACCATGTTTCTTTTCAAAAAAATACATATAACCTTAATTCCCTTACTGCATACCTCCTGGATTTATTATTGTTGTTTTTTTCCTTTTACAACCTTATTATTATATTTTTTATGTATAAAGGTATGTATAATTCCATGGAGTACATTATTTTTCGTATCCATTGTATTCCTGAAATTGTTTTGCTCTGTATTATTGTAAACTTGTCTCTACATGTATGTCTGTTTGGGGCTTTTCCCCTCGGGTTTCCACTGAAAAAGGGTAAATTCTTACCCAAAGCTGGACCAACCCGGTTAAGAAATGCGAAATAAATAAATAAAACAAATAAATAATGTTAAATGTGTAATTGGTGGACGAGGTCTTGATCAAACAGAAGTAGGTAGCACTCCATGCTTGCTTGACAATGCATTATGAGATCTATGGTAAAACAGAACATCCATCCATACAATACATTCATAGGTATATAGATGTATACTAGACTAATGACCAAAAGGACCATTTCAGCCCTTGCCATGTTTCCCAAAGTAAATCCCTATGGCTTATTTTAAGGTGTATATGTATACTAGGCATCGGTGCTCAAACATTTACAGGCTGCCTCTGTCTATTAGAAATTTCAGAGTCAGGCCGATGGTGAATTTCTGATTTCCTAGTTCACTGGCCCAAGTTACACTTGAATAGGGTTAGAAACGAACTCTGCTTCACCTGAATGGATAGCCTGTTCCAGAGAGGGGGTATTCTCTGAGACACACACGTGTCCTGCCAACAAGTCCTACTAATGTTGCAAGCAAGGTTTGAGTTTTTGGATCAGGTAGTTCTGATGTTTTTGATTTGCAGATATGTAAAACGTTCATCGGAGAGGGATCTAAAGAAGGGTTGTACACTAAGTATAGATCTCCTCTCAACAGTCTGTAGAGGAAGAGTATAAAAATAGGCCTTTAAGGCACCCACATATGTTATGCTGTGTATGACCTATATTCCTTTTGTACGTAATCTCTATGGATGTTGTAGTTGTTGCATCTGCATGCTCAGGTACATACCGAAGAGGCATTGTACTCAATGATGCCTCTGATGAGGACCAAATAAAGAGGAGCCATGACTTCCTTGGACCTAAATGCCATACCCTTGCGTATAAGTTGAGCAACATAGAATGATTTCCTTACTGGGAGGATTTCCTTAATACCTGAGACATATGTTGGTCAAAAGCCAGGTTACTGTCAACATATGTCCCTAAATCTCTAATTACTGGGTCTACTCTTATGGATCTGTTATCAGTGAAGTAGTTTGCTGGGGTAGCTGATTTCCCAAGGGGTACTACTATGTATTTCTTGGCTAAAAATGCATGAAAAAAGCTCAGAGCCCTGAGGGACACCACTAGTGACCTGCTTCTTCCCATTCATTTCCTAACATTCTGGGTCCTATCTGAAAGCCAGATGGCTATCCATATGAACATAGGATCATAGGAAATTACTTGACTAATGGCCCTAGGGTCATTGCAAGCAGTCCAAGAGGTTCACAGGTGGAACCCCAGGGTGAATTTACAGTTGCCCTTCCAATTGTCCAGATTGCATTTGAAGAGGGCCAATGAGGTACTCTGTCTGACATGAAGTCGGAGTCTGTACCAAAAGTGTGGTAGTCTCTGAGATTCAAATCTGTCTCTCTAGTGGGTTTTATTAATGTCACATACTAGGTTAAGGCAAGTGAGTCACTCATGTGCCAATTGACTTGTGGATATGCAGCATTTCCAATAAAGCAGGATCAGGAATTGCCTTATATGCAAGGCAGAGATCACCTTTGAGTAATTTATATGAAACAGAATAAAGCGACAGTGATTTCAGATGATCCACATAGGACAGATGCTGATGACCTTTAATTTTCCTTGTGAGGAAACTTTGTGGTCTCTCCAGTTGCTGCAGGTGCATGGAAAAGTACATACCAAAAGGTGTGTTGTACTCGATTATTGGCCTCATAAGGGAAGAGTACAGGGTGATTATAACTTTTATTTTTCTGGAGGCAATGCCCTTACTTATGAGATAAGCAATATAGAATACCCTTCTTATTACTGTGGAGGCATGGTGGTTAAAGGTAAAGTTGCTGTTAACCTGTGTGCCCAGGTATCTCACCACTGAGTGCATATTTAGGGTGTTGTTATTGATATGGTAGTTAACAGGAACATCGCTCTTACCGAAAGGGATGATAATACATTTTTTGCATTCAGTTTAAGGCCATGACTTTGGCACCAATCATTTGTTTATGTAAGACCCTCTTGTAGGATGTTGACATCATTTGGAGATTCTATGACCAATTCCAGGTTGCAGTCACCAACAAACATTGTCAGCCACGGACCTTTAGTTTTTGCTTGTACTTTGAAGAAATAGATTCCAAACAGTAGAGGTCCCAGGACTGATCCCTGTAGATTACAGGTCTGCGGTTGAAGATTAATTCCCCTATTTTGACTGTATGTGTTCTATCAGTGAGCCAGTTAACAGCCCATCTAATGATAAAAGAGTTGATCCCTATTTGGGTGAGTTTGTCAGTGATGCCTGAGTGAGGGATAGTGTCAAAAGCCTTGGCTAAGACTAGATAGGTTGTATGCACAGATTTCCCCTTGTCCAGGGCCTTGATGACTGTCTCGAAGAAGTCCACCAGTTTTAACAGGCATAATCTCCCTTTGACAAATCCAAACTGAGTAGGTTCAAATGTATTGATTACCTATGTTTGTTGATAAGGTCCATGATGATTTTCTCCATGGCCTTGTAGATAAGGCTAGTCATGCTAATAGGTCTATAGTTCCCATGGTCAGTGGAAGCACCACCTTTGTGCACGGGAATAACGGTGACCATTTTCCATTCACCTGGGATGAAGCCGGTGCTTAGACTATGATTGAAAAGACTATCCAATGGTGTTGCTAATTCTTGTTGGAGACATGTAGGATGCAGCCTGGGATGTCATCAGGTCCCATAGATACTATGTTTTTGGCCTTAGAGAGGGCATTTACAACCTGTTCTTTAGAGATACAAGGTAGCGGACAGGTGGTAGGGATGTCATGGGGAATGTGTGTCAGGGACAGGTTAGTAAAGTTTTAACTGAACCTGTCAGCCAGCAGGTTAGCTATGTTCACAGGCTCAGTATATGTGGTATAATTAACTACCAGTTCGGCACAGATCTGTGCTTTTCCTTTTAGGTTACGGATGTAACTAAAGAACACTTTATGGTTGTCCTTAGTTGAGGAAGCTAATTTGGATTTGTAGTTTGCTTTGGATGACTTCACAAGAAGTCTTATTTGCTTGTTTAAGCTGAGGAAGGAGTGTTTCCAGTTTAGGGCTCACTCCCTTTTACTCTTATACAACAGTTTCTTCCTCTTATTGTAAACCCTAGTAATGGCAGTTGTCCACCAGGCAGGTTTTCTCTTACTTGAGGAGCTTGTTTTGGTCCTATCATGTACAACCGAGTCAATGCAGTTATACAGGTGTTTGGGTAAAGCATTGGTGTAGAACCTGGCACAGTTGCTAGTTCCATCTGAGGGGGGAGTGCAGTGAAGTTACTTATACCATCCTGGAAGAGGTTATAATCTACTTTGGAGAAGTTTTTTAGTTTAGTTGTTGTTGGGGGGGGGCGGGTTAGGTGTGATAGTTACTTCGAATGAGACTGATTTGTGGTCAGATATCACCAGGGAAGACCTCACAGTGGGGGGTGCAACAGTGGTCCCCCATATTGATAAGTACCAAATCCAGGATATTGGCACCCCTTGTGGGGGTGTCAACCAGCTGGTCCAGGGCATTGGAGTTAACAAAGTTGAGGAACCTTTGGGCAAGTGATTTTGAGCAGGAGTAATCAACCCTGACAATGGATGGGTAGTTAAAGTCACCCAAAACCGTGGTGATCGGATGTATCTTGATAAACTAAAGTAGATCCAAATAGGTAGAATGGGTGTCCTGATTCATGGAGGGGTTCTGTAGCTGGCAATGATTGAACAGGTGTCCTATCAACAGTTAATTGCACCTGAAGTATCTCCAGGGAAGCATGCTGTTTAACCAGTCTGGAGGTGTATTTGTCTTTAATGAATATTGATAGACTGCCTCCTTTAGTTTTAACACCTTCAGTTTGGGGTGTGAATGTGTAGAAGGAGGTGTAACCTGGTATGGCTGGGGTGCTCTTCACAACCTTAACCAGGTCTCCATGACTGCACAAATGTCTGAGTCTTCCAAGGTGAGGACTACTTACAGTGAGTGCAGTTTCATGTTAAGTCTGCTAAAATGTAGCAGCATAACCTTGAGGTTGTTTTTAGATGGAGTTTTTACATCGTGAATTTTGTCTTTGAGATACTGCCTTAAAAGGCACTATGGGGGTGGCAAGATTCTTAGCCAGTAGCTGAAATCCCAGGAGTGACAGATGAAGACCATCTCTGGCAAAGCACTGAGGTCTGTCAATCATGTCATCCCAGGCTGACAGATACTGGATCTGCTTAGAATGGGACCAGAAACTAAGCCAATTATTGAAGTCAGTTATTTTCTGTTTGCAATGAGGCATCGTCCTAGGTGAAGGTAAAATGCTGCTTAAAGCTGGGGACATACCTGCCTGAGGCACATAGTCCTAGAGCTCAGTCATGTCTCTTTTCATATAGTCCAGAGAGGTAGATTTCAAGTTGTTCACACCAACATGGACTATGACGGAGTCATAACAGAACCTGTTGTTGAGAGACTTGAGTGCTTGTGTGATATGAAGGATCCTGGCACCTGACAGGTAGCTGACTGTGAACTTTTCCTTATCCTGACTGGTGAGAGGGACATCTGTGTGTCTCATTATGGAATCACCTATGACTAATATGTTTGGTTTTGTGTTTTGACTTAAGGGCTTGACAGGTGAGACACTGGTGCATGAGCTATTATGTATATTGTGTTCTACAGTGGAAGTATGTCAAGCATGATTGTGTTTGTGTTTGGGAGGTCTCTGGTGTTTAGGTATGTTTCTGGTGAGGACCTCTGCATATGTAGGTATGTGTGATGTGGGTTTGGGTAGATTAGTAGGTGAGGTAAGAGAGCATGGATTCAAGGTTGTTAATTTAGTTGCATCTATCACATGTTTAGTTTGTGTGGACTAGGAGTAGAGGATTGTTGGAGAACATGATGCAGTTGCTACACTGCTGCAAGATGCCCATGTCGACAAGGCTGGCTGGGGAAACTGTGGGAAATTGTCTGCCATATTGTTAGTTAAATTTATATGGTAAGGAAAAGAGATTGCACTTAGGAATGGCTAGTGGGTGAGAGGTGTGTTGGTACTTTTAAGGTTAGGCTTAAGCTCCACCTGACAGTAAAGTAGGGCAGAGAAAAACCTGTGGAGGACCACAAGCAAAGTGCTAAGGGAAAATTTAACAAGCAAAACATTTCCGTCTGTAACCACAAACGGTAACCAACACTACACAGCAGTGCACAATGGTGCACTACAGGCAAACACGTTCAAACACGGGGCTTAAATAAAACAAGAAGTAACTCTTTCAACTCAAATTAGCCAATGAGGATGCTCTCTCTCTCTGTGGTCTAGTCCAATCAGCCTCAGTTAGATGGGTCCCAGACAGCACTGTCCTTCCTCAAGGGTGCAGAAGGGCCTTCACCAACAAAGATGGCTTGAATCTGATGCTCAGAAGTTATGAAACAGACCCAGAAACAGCAAACCAGGAACTGGGTTTTGCTACAGCTGAATTAGTACAGTATACAGTTCAAACAGACAGTAGAATGTAAATACAAATTAAAAATGCAATATAATAGCGAAATAGACTCTAATAGTTGGAAACAATGGATGCCTCAGATCTTTCAGTATCTTAGTGAAGAGCTGGCTTTAGTGCTCAAGTCATACCAAACAGTCTATTTTCAGCAAGTTAATATAGGGGTTAATGCCTAATTCTGTGTGTTTGTTTACAGCTCCTGAGTGGGGACATATATAAAATGGCTTGGCCTGTCAAGGAAGGCAATATCCACCATTTGCCTCATGCATTGTCTTGCTAACCTTCTCAAAGAAGTTCACCAGGTGGAGTAGGCATAGTATGACCCTGACAAAACCAAACCAGTGTCTGAAGATTTCCTATGTCAGTATTTATCATTTCCATGATAATTCTTTCTATAGCTTTGCATATAAAACTGGTCAGCCTTGTGAGTCTGTAGTTTCTGGTGTCCATAGAAAGCCCGACCCTGTGCAGAAGGATGACCATTGCAGTTCCCTATTTGAATGGTATGAAGTCTAACTGGAGGCTATGGTTAAATAGTGACTCCAGTGGTCCTTATAGACCATGCTTCATGCTCTTTAGGATGTATCCTGAAATATGGACCCACCTATGCAGCGTTCTTGGCCTTGGAGAGTGACTTTAGGACTCTGCTCCCTAGTGATAGTTGGGGGGGGGGGGTTGTTTAATGGTATTTTCTGAAAGATTGCTGGGGGAGAGAACGGGCAAAAACTTGAGCTGAATTTGTCAGCCAGTAGGTTTGCTATATCTTCAAGCTCTGAATAGGTGGCTCTATTTATAAATAGTTCAGTACATTGTTATGAATTGCCTTTGAGGTGTGGACATAGCTAAAAAAGTCTTATGGTTGTCCTTGGCCTGGTGAATTATTTCTAACTCAGAATTATCTTTGGTAGACTTGGTTTTCATCCCAAGTAGTTTGTTTAGAATGATGAGAGCATTTTATCCTGCCGGGTGTTGCATTTCCTAACTTTGCAAGTTGGAAAAGTCAATGATTATGGTTTTAGCAAACAGGAAGAGCATGAGACCTAAGACAAAATCTTGTCGGATTCCTTCATTAACATTGACAGCACCACACCATGCAATATCAAATTTAACTTTACAGGATTTTGCTTGAGGGAGAGTTTAGCAAATCCATGTGTCCTGGATTTGTCTTTTAGAGATGAGTAAACCATAACATTGTTTTATAAATTAAGAGAAAAGACCTCGGTAAGCTTCTCTTTTCCATGACAAACATGCAGAACCATTAGAGTGCAGTATCAGTCCTCATGCCATGCTGAGAGGTTAGTAGATAAGGGAGAGTGCAATTTAAATGGAAGACAATATTAATGACTCCATCTTGGATGAAGCTGCAGTAACAGAGAGATGTTAAATGATAGCAGTGTGTAGTGAAAGCAGTGCTGTTGAAACTGCATGGTGGTGTAATGTACTTTGTCACAGTTACAATACCAATGATTTAGTATATGTGGGTCAGTAGGTGTGAGGGTAAATGGTCAGAAAGTGCTTATATATGACACATCACCATCAGCAGCAACAACCTTTTTCCCATCTGCTTACATTTCCCATTTGCTACACAGGCTCGTGATTTCATGTCGATAGTTGCCACTGTTCTCAAGTCAATGCGACTCTCCCACCTTCTTTGACAGATATATCCGACTATCACAGGCCTTCTCTCACACGATCCATTTATCTCCTATCCGACTATCACAGGCCTTCTCTCACACGATCCATTTATCTCCTTTATGGTACATCTTCATTTCCTCTTGCCTTTCTCCTGTCTCTCCCAAATCTTTTCCCCCAAATTGTCTTCTACTTTTCTACACATATGACTGGGACAATATATTCGGTTCTATTTGACCTTCCCTGAAATTGCAGCTTTTTTACCAGCCACAGTGGTACGACAGTAGCGTTGTTACCTCACAGCAAGAGGTTCTCCCGTTCGATTCTCAGCGTGCCTTGGGAGTGCCTTCTGTGTGGAGTCTGCATGTCCTCTCCGCGGTTGGGTAGTGTTCGAAAGACATGCGTGTGTAAATGGGCGTGCCTTCGTTGAAGGTTGGGCATCAAGCTGGCACCTCGGCATTTCATAGAAATCTACTGTCAATCATTAGCGGACCGGAGTTCTGCTGTGGCGACCCCTTACCGGGAAAAAGCCGAAAAGACAAACAACATAGTGTCTGCTTTGATGTCATCCTTTCTTCTACTGTCCACAGTGTGCATCCTACCAGCCATCTCAAACTCTTCATTCCCATCACCTCTAGTTTCCTCATCTGTTCTGCCTACACTGTCCAGGTTTCTGTACCATAAAGAGTAGTGGATGCACCAATGTTTTGTACACCTTATGTGTGTCTATATCATATAAATAATGGATGAAGTGTAGGTTAGCAAATCTTCAGGCAGATGATTTAATTAAGCATCACAAATATTTATTAATAACTTGGGCAGTTTACCAGGAACTTAATGCAGAATGTACGGTGTTGCTGACAGTGCATTTTCCAAGAAATGTTCTGGTAGCTTTATAGGTTAGTAATACAAAGAAGTTAAACTATAGGAAGACAATGGGTGTGATTCACAAACCGATAGCGCCTAATGAATATGGGTTAACAGAATAGTTATTGTAGGGAAGCCAGACGACATTGAAGGTTTTTTTTTTTTTTTTTTGCACATGATTACTGACAAAGTCCATCAGGAAAACTCCTTTTCAGTGGAGCCCTGGGTAAAAAAACTCCACACTGCATACATTTGCATAATCAGTTAGAATTAGCTAAAAATAAAAATATACTACACAATATGGACTTATCTAATTTAACAGAATGGTCTGGCCTCAAACTAAATGCAAAGAAGTGAATAATAATACCCTTTGGGAAATCAAATACTCCCTGCAAATTGCAACATTGATAGCACCCCCCCAAGAGTGAACTCAGTGGTGAGAGATCTGGGTACCTAGATAGTAATCTGAACTTTGACCACCATGTATCTACGCTGGTGAGAAAATCCTTCTATGTGGCAAGTAAGGGGGTAGTATCCAGATCTCAGGATGACATAGTACCACTGGACTCGGCCCTCATCAGACTAGTAATTGAGTACAATGCACCCCTTTGCATGTACCTCACCAGGTACCTGCAAAAGTTGGAACATCTTGACAGGTTTCTAACAAAAGAAAAATACAGGGTATAACATCATATGTGGACTGATTAAAAGCCCTATCACTGTATTCCATTCCCTACCAATTACTGTAGGGTGATCTGTGCCTGACCTATAAAGCATTCTCTGATCCAGCCCTGATGGAAATGTTCTACATTTGCAAAACCAACTGGATGAGGATTACCCACTCCACAGATCTAATGTTCCACCAAGGTGGTTGGTTTTACATCACGCAAGATATGTTATTATCGTTTGAACACCTTTGACTTAAGCTGTTTGTTATATGGGAGTAAAAAATATTTGACAAAACCGACAGCTGAGATGACGGGAGGCAGGAAATATTACAACTGAGTTTTCAGAGTATGCAAAATAGTTATAGGTTTATCTTTTTAACACCGTTGAATGCTGTGGTGTTCATTGTAGAGGGTTTATCTGCCCTAAAGGAGAAGATTAGTTAGAAAAGGATACTTTACAAGCAGTGCAAGTAAGTGAGATGTTAGTGAGGATAAGATCTAAAGGGCTGTGATCCTCTGAGGGTTGGTTAATTGTAAGTACAAGGGAGTTAGCATTCAGTAAGTCTTATAATCTTTAGGCATTCCCTCCTTGTGGTATAGGTGCTCCAGTTAATTGATGAACAGTTGAAATCATTCATCAGAAAGGTTTTTCTGTTTAAGAATAATTCAATGAGCACATTTAGAATCTGTAACGGTCCTCTGAGGGCATGGAAGGTGACCTGTAAGAAGCTATGGATTGATAATGTGCCTTGTTTAGAATAATTCAAAGTTTGGTTTGCAGACAATGGAAACTCCATCTAGACACACTTGGGTGCAATAGACTTGAATAAAAATATAACTGAAAAAGTAGTATCTACCTATGCTGCTGTAGTGGCATAGAGGGATAAAACCTTGACTATGGCCCAGGTGACTTGTGTTTGATTAGTGGCTCAGGTGACTGACACAGTATGGGGAAGGATGGATGTACCCATTCTGGGTGGGAGGGCATTTGTCAATGACACTCCTTAAGAAGATGTGGTGGTCTAAAGATGGCAGTTGTCCTTGCATGTAGCCAATGAGCATGGGAGTATAGCAGGGAGTGAATAGGGCATACAAAAAAACTCCCGC